>NC_084622.1:47657210-47704710 GCF_033978795.1 Nerophis ophidion
ACCAAGAACACCACCGGATAGCTTATGTTAGCATTGGTGCTTAAACAGAACACATTTGTTTGACAATTGTCTACATTTGTCACAATTACAAAGTTTATCTCAATCAATCAATCAATGTTTACTTATATAGCCCTAAATCACTAGTGTCTCAAAGGGCTGCACAAACCACCACGACATCCTCGGTAGGCCCACATAAGGGCAAGGAAAACTCACACCCAGTGGGACGTCGGTGACAATGATGACTATGAGAACCTTAGAGAGGAGGAAAGCAATGGATGTCGAGCGGGTCTAACATGATACTGTGAAAGTTCAATCCACAATGGATCCAACACAGTCGCGAGAGTCCAGTCCAAAGCGGATCCAAGACACAGCAGCGAGAGTCCCGTTCACAGCGGAGCCAGCAGGAAACCATCCGAAGCGGAGGCGGACCAGCAGCGCAGAGATGTCCCCAGCCGATACACAGGCGAGCAGTACATGGCCACCGGATCGGACCGGACCCCCTCCACACGGGAGAGTGGGACATAGAAGAAAAAGAAAAGAAACGGCAGATCAACTGGTCTAAAAAGGGAGTCTATTTAAAGGCTAGAGTATACAAATGAGTTTTAAGGTGAGACTTAAATGCTTCTACTGAGGTGGCATCGCGAACTGTTACCGGGAGGGCATTCCAGAGTACTGGAGCCCGAACGGAAAACGCTCTATAGCCCGCAGACTTTTTTTGGGCTTTGGGAATCACTAATAAGCCGGAGTCCTTTGAACGCAGATTTCTTGCCGGGACATATGGTACAATACAATCGGCAAGATAAGATGGAGCTAGACCGTGTAGTATTTTATACGTAAGTAGTAAAACCTTAAAGTCACATCTTAAGTGCACAGGAAGCCAGTGCAGGTGAGCCAGTACAGGTGTAATGTGATCAAACTTTCTTGTTCTTGTCAAAAGTCTAGCAGCCGCATTTTGTACCAACTGTAATCTTTTAATGCTAGACATGGGGAGACCCGAAAATAATACGTTACAGTAGTCGAGGCGAGACGTAACAAACGCATGGATAATGATCTCAGCGTCTTTAGTGGACAGAATGGAGCGAATTTTAGCGATGTTACGGAGATGAAAGAAGGCCGTTTTAGTAACGCTTTTAATGTGTGCCTCAAAGGAGAGAGTTGGGTCGAAGATAATACCCAGATTCTTTACCGTGTCGCCTTGTTTAATTGTTTGGTTGTCAAATGTTAGAGTTGTATTATTAAATAGAGTTCGGTGTATAGCAGGACCGATAATCAGCATTTCCGTTTTTTTGGCGTTGAGTTGCAAAAAGTTAGCGGACATCCATTGTTTAATTTCATTAAGACACGCCTCCAGCTGACTACAATCCGGCGTGTTGGTCAGCTTTAGGGGCATGTAGAGTTGGGTGTCATCAGCATAACAGTGAAAGCTAACACCGTATTTGCGGATGATGTCACCTAGCGGCAGCATGTAGATGCTGAAGAGTGCGGGGCCAAGGACCGAACCCTGGGGAACTCCACACGTTACCTTAACGTAGTCCGAGGTCACATTGTTATGGGAGACACACTGCATCCTATCAGTAAGATAAGAGTTAAACCAAGACAGGGCTAAGTCTGACATACCAATTTGTGTTTTGATACGTTCTAATAAAATATTATGATCGACGGTATCGAAAGCAGCGCTAAGATCGAGGAGCAGCAACATAGATGACGCATCAGAATCCATCGTTAGCAATAGATCATTAGTCATTTTTGCGAGGGCTGTCTCCGTGGAGTGATTTGCCCTGAAACCGGATTGAAAGGTTTCACATAGATTGTTAGACGACATCTTACCGGCACGAATAAAATCATTACTGTTTACGGCGGTCTTATCCACATGCACGCACAGGAAGCATGTGCGCACATACAAACACAGTCCAAGAGAAACAACAAACAATTTGCAGTCCTGTTGTAAAGATAGAACAAACGTCCAATGACAGCTAACGTTAGCTATCCAAATTGCTATTGATAGCTGACCATAACTAGCCTTAAAGGCCTACTGAAATGAGATTTTCTTACTCAAACGGGAATAGCAGGTCCATTCTATGTGTCATACTTGATCATATTGTGATATTGCCATATTTTTGCTGAAAGGATTTAGTAGAGAACATCCACGATAAAGTTCGCAACTTTTGGTGCTGATAAAAAAGCCTTGCCTGTACCGGAAGTCGCAGACGATGACATCACAAGGGTGAGGGCTCCTCACATCCTCACATTGTTTATAATGGGAGCCTCCAGCAGCAAGAGCTATTCGGACCGAGAAAACGACAATTTCCCCATTAATTTGAGCGGGGATGAAAGATTCGTGGATGATGATATTGATAGCGAAGTACTAGAAAATAAATAAATAAATAAATAAAGGTTTAAAAAAAGGCGATTGCATTGGGACGGATTCAGATATTTTTAAACACATTTACTAGGATCATTCTGGGAAATCCCTTATCTTTCTATTGTGTTGCTAGTGTTTTAGTGAGATTAAATAGTACCTGAT
Source organism: Nerophis ophidion (assembly GCF_033978795.1). Classification (NCBI taxonomy): domain Eukaryota; kingdom Metazoa; phylum Chordata; class Actinopteri; order Syngnathiformes; family Syngnathidae; genus Nerophis; species Nerophis ophidion. The sequence goes on from NC_084622.1 coordinate 47,659,735, forward strand.
AGTCGGGGGTGTGTCCAAGGGTGTCTTGAGGCCAGTCTCTGAGGGAAGTCGACGGCAGAAACAAGGACTGCGCAAACTCCACAGATCTCCGGAAAGAGGCGACTTTTTAACACAATCTTCTCACCGAAACCTGCCGGTTGACAAGTGGTCGGGATCCATGTTGGCTTGACTGTAAGGCTTTCCCCTGACAGTTTGTGAATTATATATATTTATATAGCGCTTTTCTCAAGTGACTCAAAGCACTTTACATAGTGACACCCAATATCTAAGTTACATTTAAACCAGTGTGGGTGGCACTGGGAGCAGGTGGGTAAAGTGTCTTGCCCAAGGACACAACGGCATTAACTAGGATGGCACAAGCGGGAATCAAACCTGCAACCCTCAAGTTGTTGGCACGGCCACTCTACCAACCGAGCTATGCCGCCTATGTTTTATGTCTATGTTTTAGTTTTTTTCCTTTGCATTTGTCTGTTTCCTCTGTGTTGAGTATCTCCTGTCTTGTTCCCTGAGTGCTGTGTTCCTCCTCAGCTGCGGCTGATTGGCACCTGGCCACACCTGCTGCCAATCAGCCTGCTCCTATTTGTACCTGCTTTGTCTTGTGTCAGTTGCTGGATCATTGTATTGTATTCTCGTTGCCACATGTCGCTCTTGTCGTTGCTATCGTGTCATGTCGTTTTGTTACAGCTACTACCTGTCATGCTACATTTTGTCTTGGTCGTCGTAGCGGTAAGCTGTTTCTGTTAGCTTTAGCTATTTCCAGTTTTTCTGTTTGTTTTCCACTGGCTTCCATGCTAAAGTTCCTTTTTGTTTTTCTAGCTCCCAGTGCTAGCTCCCTTAGTTTGTTATTCCGCCCACGTGCGTGCTTTTTGTTTGTTCTTGTTCTATTATTTATATTAAATCATGTCTTCATATCCAATGCCTGCCTCCATCTCTGCATCTTGGGGTTCGACAACAAATAACTCTGACATTGACCGCTCTGATCCATAGTAAAGCTTCACCTCCGGGAATTTTAAACAAGGAATCACCGTGTGTTTGTGTGGCTAAAGGCTAAAGCTTCCCAACTCCATCTTTCTACTTTGACTCCTCCATTATTAATTAAAGAAATTGCAAAAGATTCAGCAACACAGATGTCCAGAATACTGTTTAATTGCGCGATGAAAAGAGACGACTTTTAGCCGCAAATAGTGCTGCGCTAAAATTTCCTGACAGTCCGTGACATTTTCAACACGAAACTCCACGGGAAATTTAAAATTGCCATTTAGTGAACTAAAAAGGCCGTATTGGCATGTGTTGCAATGTTAATATTTCATCATTGATATATAAACTATCAGACTGCGTGGTGGGTAGTTGTGGGTTTAGGCCTTTAAGGGGCGGGATATGCTGTGCAAATACATTGAAAAGTTGGAACTAGGGTTGTACGGTATACCGGTACTGTTATCCAATCGCGGTATTAGGGGCGGCATAGCTCGGTTGGTAAAGTGGCCGTGCCAGCAACTCAAAGGGTTGCAGGTTCGATTCCCGCTTCCGCCATCCTAGTCACTGCCGTTGTGTCCTTGGGCAAGACACTTTACCCACCTGCTCCCAGTGCCACCCACACTGGTTTAAATGTAACTTAGATATTGGGTTTCACTATGTAAAGCGCTTTGAGTCACTAGAGAAAAGCGCTATATAAATATCATTCACTTCACAATTCACTATTACTGAATCAAAATTGGTACTGTACTCTGTTTGAAAAGTAATAGAGCATGAGGGCTCGTCGTCACGTCGTGTCATTGCTGGTTTTGCGAGCAGAGGAGCATGTTCGACAGCACACCATCACAGAGTACTTACAAGCAGACACAGCGTGGAGACAGAAAAGGGAGAACGGACATTTCGGCTGAAAAACTAAAGATAAAGATGAAGTTATAACACTGAAAAGCCCTCAGGAAGAGGTGTTTTAAGACATTGCTCGCGAGCTAGCGGCGAACGTCCATTCGCAGTCGGCAGTGCTTTAGCTACTTCTAAATCACTAATCCTCGCCAACGTTCCCTCTAAGATGCGCGCCTGCGCAATTGCGCACTGCTCACGCGTCCTCTGCGCACACCAAATTAATGCCGTGCAGAAAATCAAAAATCCCATCCGAACTTTAAACACAGTAAACACATTAGCTTGTATTCTGTATGATTTTGCAATGCAACTCTATGAGTGACAAGTGACAACAAGAGTGGCCCCGATGAATAAAACTGTCACGTGGGGGTCGCATTTTAATGCGGGATCGTTCCTCCAACGTAAACATAGACACTCCGGACAACAACTAAAAGGTAAGAATGATTTAATAACAAAACACTGGTACAAAAACAGACGAAAAGAAACGCGTGGCGAAAGTAAAGAAGCTAATGCTAACACTAGCACAGGATCAGGTAACAAGAAATCTAGAATTACCAACGAAACAGTTGCATACCGCAAACAAGGGACCAAGACCGACTGACGGGACAAGGCAGGCTTAAATAAGGAAGTAATTAACAAAAACAGGTGTGCGTCTGGAACCCTCAGCAGGTGAAATTAATAAGTTGCCATGGTGACCAAACTGACTCACAAAAAAGGTACACAAACAACAAAGGGAGTCCAAACTAACAGAAAATAACTAAACTAAACATGATCCAGACTACGGATCATGACAAAAACAATCTTTGTCAACACAGTTCAATTATCGTCTGTCGAGACACTTTACGGCAGTGGTCCCCAACCACCGGGCCGTGGCCCGATTGGTACCGGGCCGCAGAAGAATTTTTAATTCATTTTTTTTCTTTTTTTTTTTTTTTTTTTTTTAATTAAATTAACATAAACAACACAATATACACTTACAATTAGTGCACCAACCACAAACACCTCCGTTTTTCATGACAAAAACATTCCTTTTTCATGACAAAGGAAAAAAAAAAAAAAAAAAAAGGATTTGTTTTATACTTTAATTGTAATAAGAAACACATGTTTAACGTACAGTAACATTTTTGGTTAAAATAAAGCCAAAAATGCAATTTTTCTGTGGTCACAAGAAAAGTACAGAAAAGTATCGAAATACAGTTTAGTACCGGTACTAAAATATTGGTATCGGGACAACACTAGTTGGCGTCCTCTAGGAAATGTGTGTAAAAGTTGCAGACGGCCCCTTTAAGCAAACGTCCGCATCAAGTCTGAGTGTAGATTAGTCACCAACGAGTCATACCAAAGACTACAAAAAAATGGGATGCTTGGCCCTCAGCATCAAGGGTCGGAATTGGGGGTTAAATCACCAAAATGATTGCCGGGCGCGGCCACCGCTGCTGCTCACTGCTCCCCTCACGGAACAAGGGGATGGGTCTAATGCAGGGGGTCATTTCACCACACCGAGTGTGTGTGTGACTACCAGTACTACTTTAACTTTAAGTCCCCCTGTTATTTGTAAAATGTTCGCTCTCTCAATTCTTTCATTTTCCTCCTTTTACAGAAAATCTCTGATGTTCCAACAGTGGTACTCTTTGTTCTTCGTGTTCCTCCTGAGATGTACGACATATATAAAGAGGATAATGGGTGTAGCGGGTGTGCCAGTCCTCAGGGGAAGTTGTGCTTTGATGTGAACTTTCAAATGTCGAAACAGTCCTGAGCCTCACACGAGTACGTCCCGACACACATAACGTTGTCAAATCAGTTCGCTTTGTCTTTTTTTAATCTGTTGACAAGACTCTACCTTGTAGTAAAGTTTTTTTTTTATCACAACACTACATGGATCCCCCGCCGCTTGACATCGTTATTCCCGTTCACCTTTTTTTGGAGAAGCTCCCCTAGGTGTGGAAGTAAGCTATTTTCTCTCTCCTCCTATAACTATACACTTTTGTCTTCACCACCCTTGCATGAAATTGGCTATTAAAAGGTTCTTTGGGACAGCCAGACTTAATACTTGACTACAAAGGCTCCGTACGTGGTGGATATGTGCCGAAAAATAGTGGCATGATAAATGTGCAGACTCCCAATAAAAACAATACCACTCAATAAAGGGCAAAACTCAACGACTAAACGAGTCAAACAGTTGTACAAGAGAACTGGTGCAGGGGTATAAGTCAAGTATTCAGAAAGTGGACGAGACATTTGAGGATTTGTTCCACTATTGAAAGACTAATCTGGCTGTAAATTTGAGGAGCATAAAGTAGTGGCGGATAATGTTAGTGCCATGCACTCATGTTGCTATTGTGCGTCATAATGTGGTTCGACAATAGAGAAAGAAGAGAGCACTGGGGCCAAATCTGACTCGCCACATGATTTCACGTGGCCAGCGAAAGCCTGGAAATAAAATGCTTAAAGGGGAACATTATCACAATTTCAGAAGGGTTAAAACCAATAAAAATCAGTTCCCAGTGGCTTATTTTATTTTTCGAAGTTTTTTTTCGAAATTTTACCCGTCCCGGAATATCCCGAAAAAAAGGCTTTAAAGTGCTTGATTTTCGCTATCTGCGACGTCATCCAGTGATGCCAATACAAACAAAATGGCGGATACCACAGCAAGATATAGCGACATCAGCTCGGATTCAGACTCGGATTTCAGCGGCTTAAGCGATTCAACAGATTACGCATGCATTGAAACGGATGGTCGGAGTATGGAGGCAGATAGCGAAAACGAAATTGACGAAGAAACTGAAGCTATTGAGCGAATAGCTATTGACGCTAGCATCGCCGGTAAAATGTGCAGACCAAACGATTGGGACTTTTGCATTGACACTGGATCAACTTAAATCCGTCGATTGGTAAGTGTTTGTTTGGCATTAAATGTGGGTGGAGGGAAACGCTGGATGCAAATACAGCTACAAATGTACATACACCTAGCCTAAATAGCATGTTAACATCGATTAGCTGGCAGTCATGCCGCAACCAAATATGTCTGATTAGCACATAAGTCAATTACATCAACAAAACTCCATGAATTACCATGAATTGATTAACGTTGACCCCGACTTAAACAAGTTGAAAAACTTATTAGGGTGTTACCATTTAGTGGTCAATTGTACGGAATATGTACTGTACTGTGCAATCTACTAATAAAAGTATCAATCAATCAAAAAACTCACCTTTGTGATTTCATTGACTTTATCGTTGGAAATGCATCTGCTTTGAGTGTCGCAGGGTATCCGATCATCTCTGTGCTATGTCTGTCGCAGCATCGCCTTTAACATGTGCGAACCAAACGAGGGACTTTCGCATCTCTTGACACTGGAGCAACTTAAATCCGTCGATTGGTAAGTGTTTGTTTGGCATTAAATGTGGGTGGAGGGAAACGCTGGATGCAAATATAGCTACAAATGTACATACAGATAGCCTAAATAGCATGTTAACATCGATTAGCTGGCAGTCATGCCGCGACCAAATATGTCTGATTAGCACATAAGTCAATTACATCAACAAAACTCACCTTTGTGATTTCATTGACTTTATCGTTGGAAATGCATCTGCTTTGAGTGTCGCAGGGTATCCGATCATCTCTGTGCTATGTCTGTCGCAGCATCGCCGTTAACATGTGCGGACCAAACGAGGGACTTTCGCATCTCTTGACATTGGAGCAACTTAAATCCGTCGATTGGTAAGTGTTTGTTTGGCATTAAATGTGGATGGAGGGAAAGGCTGGATGCAAATATAGCTACAAATGAGGCATAACGATGCAATATGTACATACAGCTAGCCTAAATAGCATGTTAGCATTGATTAGCATGCCGTGCTAATCGATGCACATTCTACGTAAATCAACTTGAATCCGTCCCTGATCGTGTTGTTACACCCTCCGACAACACACCGACGAGGCATGATGTCTCCAAGGTACGGGAAACAGTCGAGAAAACGGAAAATAACAGAGCTGATTTGACTTGCTGCGTTTTTGTTTTTTTTTCCAAGATGGCGCTGCTGTAGTGGCTGCTGTAGGCAGGAGCTCTGTGCTCTTGTGTCATCCTTTTGTGTTTCCCTCTTGTTTTCATGTGTTATTATATTTTTTTGCCTTTTGGTCCGGGACCCTTTGGGACTGTGTGACAAGAGGTGGCACTTTCGTGACCTCTGTGGTGCTTTTTTTGTGGACTTCTGGATCTGCCTCCTGGGAGCCTTTTGGCCATGGAGACCAGCTGCTGGGTCTCTGCCACACCAGAGTCTGTTTGGATGTACTGGAGGAGATGCGGATGAGGGGACAGGACTGCAGAGCTAGCACTGAGCGCTGGGACGGAGAGGCTTCGCGGTGTCTTGACTGGGTGAGCAGGTGTCGTACATCTCAGTCACCTTGGACGTATCCTCGCTCATCCATGCGGACTGGACACTGGCCGAGAGTGGAGTCGGCTGTCTTGGTTGCTTTGTTGGGTCTGCTCCTGTCTCTGGCCATGCTCCCTCCTCCCCAGCGGACGATGGCGTGGAACACCGCAGAGGCCACCACAGTGGATATGTTTCTTTTACTTTTTATTCATAGCTGTATGTAGAAGTGTCTGGTTGTATCTGCTGCTTTAATGTCTTTAATGTCCTCTGTGTTCTTTGATGTTTGATGTTTCCCTCTTACACACATGGAAGAGGGATGTGTACTATGGCTATGAGTTGTTGTTTTGTTTTTGTTTTTTGTTTTTTTTTCCCTTGGCCTCAGTCTGCACCCCCACTCCAGGGCCTAGGCTAAGACCGATTTTTTTATTTCATTTTAATCTTCTATTTTTTTCTCCCCCCCACCCCCCTTGTTTACCTGTATGTCATCTTTTTTGTAAGGGGTGCTGGAAGCCGGCAGACCCGTCAGCGATCCTGTTCTGTCTCCCTGTAATGTTTGTCTGATCTTGAATGGGATTGTGCTGAAAATTGTAATTTTCCTGAAGGAACTCTCCTGACGGAATAAATAAAATACTATCTATCTAATGTGTTTGAGAAAATGGCGTTGACGACCTAGGTGACGTCACGTTTGGATGTCATCGCTCCGAGAGCAAATAATAGAAAGGCGTTCAATTCGCCCAAATTCACCCATTTAGAGTTTGGAAATCGGTTAAAAAAAGATATGGTCTTTTTTCTGCAACATCAAGGTATATATTGACGCTTACATAGGTCTGGTGATAATGTTCCCCTTTAATCCTTTCTCACTAAGTATATTTGTTCTTTCCCTTTTGACATGAAAAATCGTGTACTGCATGCAAATGCATATCTTTCAATATTCGATATTTTAAAAATCGAAATATATTATTGTCACGGCCAGAACAGGATTCTGAACACAGATGCAGGATTTTAAGAAAATATATTTATTTGGATAAAGGAAAGGGTCCAAAAGGGGAGAAACTAAACAGGCTATCAAAACAGAGCTTACCTAACCTCTAAACCAATGGTTCCCAAACTCTTGCAGGCTGGCGCCCCCTTGGCTCCCCAGTGAATTCCTAGCGCCCCCCCCACAGACACATATGGAAACAAACACCTCTTTCTTGATATTAGGTATGCTGCAATTTGAAAAGAAAAAGGTTAAACACAAGTGTGTATTTCACAAATAAAACCCAATTTAGTAAACCAATTTATTTTTTAGCAGTTTTAACTGTTTCAGCAACATAGAACGGTAAATAAACATTCCACCAGTAACCTTCATTGTCTCACACTTAATATTAATGGGATGGATGTGCTTGGTGCAGGGACATAAGCTTCTCAACATCAGGCTGGAACTCACTAAGAAGAAGTCGTAGATCCCCGCGGTCAGTAATTTTCAGTCGGTTTCTTTACTTGGAAAGAAGCAAGGCAACTGCACTGAAGCCATGTCTACTAAATTTGATGTTGGGAAGGCAATAAAGTACATATTTCGGATATTCCACACTATATTGCCGACACTTCTTTTTTGTTTGCTGTACCAAGGCCATACTTTATTCTGGAACAAAAAAATAAAACCATGTAAAATACAGCATTTTATCGCATTTCATAAATAGGCCTATGCGGATCGTTTATTGTTTTGCCGCTTATATGTCTTTGTTCATGTTTAGTTCTGGACTCTGCCGATTCCTTGTGTTTGAGCACTTCCCCGTTTGTGTTAGTCACCATGGCAACGTTTTGTGCTCCTCCTCACGGGCTCCTGTCACACCTGTTGTTGATTATCATTTGTGTATTTAAGCCCACCTGATTCCTCAGTTCGTCCTCGGTCCATTACTTGCTTTTCGCAACACGTCACGTTTTGTATCCTTCTGCCCTCGATTATTTTGTGCTAAGTTCCGCCTTAGCTTCACGTGCGTGTGGCACGTCGTTTAATGTTTTCTGTTTCCTGCTACGTTTTTAGCATTAGCTTTCCGTGCATTGGCACGCGCTTTGTTTTTCTCCTTTTTTGCACCAGTGTTCTTTTGTTTTATTATATTAAAACATATTCTTACCTGCAATCCTGCTGACTGGTAGTGTGTGCATCCACGAAGTGGCAACTCCGCGCAACAAGTGCGCCGAACGCGTGACATACTTAAAGACAAAAATGACAACATTGAAGGTATGAAAAGCAATTTACCCTCTCACGTATTCATTTTCTTCCATTTACTCACAGAAAATGGTGGCGGACGTGATCTAAGGCACGCCACCCTCGCCACCCACACAATGACACACGCGCGAACACGCATATATGCACACACACACACACACACAACAAAGTCATATACATTCGTAACAATATATACCAGTGAATGCACCACCCTAACCAGCTCAACACAACACGGCGCGTTCTGGCGAGTCCCCAATTTCATGTTGACTTGGACTCAAGATGATGTTGACCGCCAGAATACGGTTTTTATTATAAGATAAAATTCTGAACATTACAAGCTTGAAATTACAAACCTGAGCTTTTGCTTTTGTAGTCTATGCTGTCGGATCTGACTGGGCCAGAGCGGCGTGTGGTAACCGGACCCTGATGCGTCGTCCACGGACTCGTCCTGCTGCACGTGTTGTGTACAAATCGTCAAACAAACGTTCGAACTTCTGACTTCGACTTCGGACTGCCGCCCCTTCTTCCTCACCGCCCCCCCAGATCTTTCCACCGCCCACTTTGGGAACCACTGCTCTAAACTAACAAAAATCTCAATAAACTCAAAACGCTCCAGCTGCGGAGGGAAAAAAGGTGCTAAGAATACAACATGCAAAATACAACAAAAAGCGCTCCAATGCTAAGAAGCTAATCTTACCTGACAAAAAGGTTTACAAAAAAATAAAGTCCCGTGGATCAAAAGGGTACAAAAACGTGGCAATGACTGTGGACATGGAACGCTGGCGGTACGCACAAAAGATACGAAACACTCTGGCACAGGACATGAGGAGGGCGAGACATTTCTACACATCAATCAATCAATCAATCAATCAATGTTTATTTATACAGCCCCAAATCACAAATGTCTCAAAGGACTGCACAAATCATTACGACTACAACATCCTCGGAAGAACCCACAAAAGGGCAAGGAAAACTCACACCCAGTGGGCAGGGAGAATTCACATCCAGTGGGACGCCAGTGACAATGCTGACTATGAGAAACCTTGGAGAGGACCTCAGATGTCATACTTAAAGACAAAAATGACAACATTGAAGGTATGAAAAGCAATTTACCCTCTCACGTATTCATTTTCTTCCATTTACTCACAGAAAATGGTGGCGGACGTGATCTAAGGCACGCCACCCTCGCCACCCACACAATGACACACGCATATATGCACACACACACACACACACACACAGGTACAAAGTCATATACATTCGTGACAACATATAACAGTGAATGCACCACCCTAACCAGCTCAACACAACACAACACGGCGCGTTCTGGCGAGTCCCCAATTTCATGTTGACTTGGACTCAAGATGATGTTGACCGCCAGAATGCGGTTTTTATTATAAGATAAAATTCTGAACATTACAAGCTTGAAATTACAAACCTGAGCTTTTGCTTTTGTAGTCTATGCTGTCAGATCTGACTGGGCCAGAGCGGCGTGTGGTAACCGGACCCTGATGCGTCGTCCACTGACTCGTCCTGCTGCACGTGTTGTGTCCAAATCGTCAAACAAACGTTCGAACTTCTGACTTCGACTTCGGACTGCCGCCCCTTCTTCCTCACCGCCCCCCCAGATCTTTCCACCGCCCACTTTGGGAACCACTGCTCTAAACTAACAAAAATCTCAATAAACTCAAAATGCTCCAGCTGCGGAGGGAAAAAAGGTGCTAAGAATACCAAATGCAAAATACAACAAAAAGCGCTCCAATGCTAAGAAGCTAATCTAACCTGACAAAAAGGTTTACAAACAAATAAAGTCCCGTGGATCAAAAGGGTACAAAAACGTGGCAATGACTGTGGACATGGAACGCTGGCGGTACGCACAAAAGATACGAAACACCCTGGCACAGGACATGAGGAGGGCGAGACATTTCTACACATCAATCAATCAATCAATCAATCAATGTTTATTTATATAGCCCCAAATCACAAATGTCTCAAAGGACTGCACAAATCATTACGACTACAACATCCTCGGAAGAACCCACAAAAGGGCAAGGAAAACTCACACCCAGTGGGCAGGGAGAATTCACATTCAGTGGGACGCCAGTGACAATGCTGACTATGAGAAACCTTGAAGAGGACCTCAGATGTGGGCAACCCCCCCCCCTCTAGGGGACCGAAAGCAATGGATGTCGAGCGGGTCTAACATGATACTGTGAAAGTTCAATCCATAGTGGCTCCAAGACAGCAGTGAGAGTCCCGTCCACAGGAAACCATCTCAAGCGGATCAGCAGCGTAGAGATGTCCCCAACCGATACAGGCGAGCGGTCCATCCTGGGTCCCGACGAGCGGTCCATCCTGGGTCTCGACTCTGGACAGTCAGTACTTCATCCATGGTCATCGGACACATGAGGGAGGGTGACACAGGTGGGCACAATCAGGCAATCAGGAAGGACCTCAAACCAGTGAAACAGGAGGAAGGGCAAGTGATCTGAAACAAGAGGCAGAGTCAGCATTTCAAAATAAAACAGGAAATGAAAAAACATGAAACCCAGACAAGACTTCACCCAGGTGTGACAATTATCATGTATTCCAAAGATATATTTTTGTTAAAATAAATACAAATACTGTACTTAAATATCTGCTTGACTTATGATTTCAAAACAAATTATCAATTTAATTGTAGACTGTAAATTTGACAATAGATTGTACGGTTGAAATCCGCCGACCTGACTCTTTGGTATCGGGACAACACTCAGGACCTTCATGTTGTGAGGCACATGTACTAACCCCTCTTCCACTGTGCTGCCCTGCCCAATATACTAATGGGATTTATATATATCGGCCAATTATATATTACATATCATGTATTCTTAATGTAATTGATATTTTATCAATTATTTATTTATAGCATTTTAATTATTGGGGTTCCCTCCGGGTACTCCGGCTTCCTCCCACTTCCAAAGACATGCACCTGGGGATAGGTCGATTGGCAACACTAAATTGGCCCTAGTGTGTGAATGTGAGTGTGAATGTTGTCTGTCTATCTGTGTTGGCCCTGCGATGAGGTGGCGACTTGTCCAGGGTGTACCCCGCCTTCCGGCCGATTGTAGCTGAGATAGGCGCCAGCGCCCCCCGCGACCCCGAAAGGGAATAAGCGGTAGAAAATGGATGGATGGATAATACCTTTAGTTGAATACAAATACATTACAATAATGTATTTGTTTTATCTTTGTTCTTACTTGTATCTATTTAGTTTTATTTCTCCGCTACACATTTATTTAATCATGTATTTAACAATGGCCATTCATTTTCTCTACGGCTTGTCCTCAGAGTCACAGGTAGGCTTGGCATTGGGTAAGGAGTGTGGTGCACCCAGGACTGGCGCCAGTCAATCACACGTAGCACCTATAGACAATCAAACAATCGCACTCACATTCACACCTCTGGACAATTTACAGTCCAATTACTAACATGCATACTTTTGGGACGTGGGCGGGGGCCAGGGGGTCCATAGACGTGAAGTGAAGTGAATTATATTTATATAGCGCTTTTCTCTAGTGACTCAAAGCGCTTTACATAGTGAAACCCAATATCTAAGTTACATTTAAACCAGTGTGGGTGGCACTGGGAGCAGGTGGGTAAAGTGTCTTGCCCAAGGACACAACGGCAGTGACTAGGATGGCGGAAGCGGGGATCGAACCTGCAACCCTCAAGTTGCTGACACGGCCGCTCTACCAACCGAGCTATGCCACCCTAGACAACCCTTGGATGCATGGGGAGAACGTTTCCGTCAGCCGCCCACAGGCCAGCTGTGGACAACAGATTTAACTTATCAGCACCAATGTGCGAATATGGAGGGAATTAATAGTTTCTCATAGTGTGAAGCACTTTTGGTCTCCAAAAAAGGTGCTTTATAAATCAAATCATTATTATTTTTTGTTTTTTTTTACTGTTATTGCTATTATGCAAACTCCCCACAGATATGCCCAAACAGATTCAAACCCCGATCTCCTCTTGACTATATGGCCAACATGCTATACATCCATCCCCAAACTACAGCGCAGCATTCCAAATCCGGTCCCACGGAAAAGTTCCAAGTTCAATCAATCAATCAATCAATGTTTACTTATATAGCACTAAATCACTAGTGTCTCAAAGGGCTGCACAAACCACTATGACATCCTCGGTAGGCCCACATAAGGGCAAGGAAAACTCACACCCAGTGGGACATCGGTGACGATAATGACTAAGCAATGGATGTCGAGCGGGTCTAACATGATACTGTGAAAGTTCAATCCATAATGGATCCAACACAGTCGCGAGAGTCCAGTCCAAAGCGGATCCAACACAGCAGCGAGAGTCCCGTTCACAGCGGAGCCAGCAGGAAACCATCCCAAGCGGAGGCAGATCAGCAGCGCAGAGATGTCCCCAGCCGATACACAGGCAAGCAGTACATGGCCACCGGATCGGACCGGACCCCCTCCACAAGGGAGAGTGGGACATAGGAGAAAAAGAAAAGAAATGGCAGATCAACTGGTCTAAAAAGGGAGTCTATTTAAAGGCTAGAGTATACAAAAGAGTTTTAAGGTGAGACTTAAATGCTTCTACTGTGGTGGCATCTCGAACTGTTACCGGGAGGGCATTCCAGAGTACTGGAGCCCGAAATGAAAAAGCTCTATAGCCCGCAGACTTTTTTTGGGCTTTGGGAATCACTAATAAGCCGGAGTCCTTTGAACGCAGATTTCTTGCCGGGACATATGGTACAATACAATCGGTAAGATAGGATGGAGCTAGACCGTGTAGTATTTTATACGTAAGTAGTAAAACCTTAAAGTCACATCTTAAGTGCACAGGAAGCCAGTGCAGGTGAGCCAGTACAGGCGTAATGTGATCAAACTTTCTTGTTCTTGTCAAAAGTCTAGCAGCCGCATTTTGTACCAACTGTAATCTTTTAATGCTAGACATGGGGAGACCCGAAAATAATACGTTACAGTAGTCGAGGCGAGACGTAACAAACGCATGGATAATGATCTCAGCGTCTTTAGTGGACAGAATGGAGCGAATTTTAGCGATATTACGGAGATGAAAGAAGGCCGTTTTAGTAACGCTTTTAATGTGTGACTCAAAGGAGAGAGTTGGGTCGAAGATAATACCCAGATTCTTTACCGTGTCGCCTTGTTTAATTGTTTGGTTGTCAAATGTTAGAGTTGTATTACTAAATAGAGGTCGGTGTCTAGCAGGACCGATAAGTTAAAAATAATATATATATATTATTATTGTTTTTTATTTTTTTTATTTTTTACTCCTCTCTCAGCTGCCACCTTAACGTGGTAGAGGAGTTTGCGTGTCCCAATGATCCTAGGAGCTATGTTGTCCGGGGAATTCTATGCCCCCTGGTAAGGTCTCCCAAGGCAAACTGGTCCAAGGTGAGGGATCAGACAAAAAGCAGCTTGAAGACCTCTCTGAAAAACACACACAAAGGACCCAAATTTCCCTTGTCCGGACGCGGGTCACCGGGGCCCCCTCTCTTGACCCAGGCCCGGAGGTGGGGCTCAATGGTGAGCGCCTGGTGGCCTGGCCTGTTCCCATGGGACCCACGTTGCCCGAAGAGGCAATCGCTTAAGCCGCTGAAATCCGAGTCTGAATCCGAGCTAATGTTACTATATCTTTCTGTTCTATCCGCCATGTTTGTTTGTATTGGCATCATGCAGTGACGTCACAGGAAAATGGACGGCTGGATATAGCGATGGTGAAAATCAGGCACTTTGAAGCCGTTTTTCGGGATATTGAGTGATGGGTAAAATTTTGAAAAAAACTTCGAAAAATAAAAGAAGGCACTGGGAACTGATTTTTATTGGTTTGAACCCTTCTGAAATGGCGATCATGTTCACCTTTAAGGAGAGAATTCTGTTCAGTTTGATTTACTTTCATGTCATCATTTGATGACGATTACCATGGATTTTGCTAATTTTTTCCCCATGATAAATGTTTAAACACCCAGAAGACGATAGTGAAAACAAAAACAGAAAACAAAGATGTGTGTGACAAAGCCTTTCCAGAGACCACAGGGGACACAAAAGCCACCCAATGAACACGAATGCCGAAAAAAAGAAGTGAAGTGAATTATATTTATATAGCGCTTTTCTCTAGTGACTCAAAGCACTTTACATAGTGAAACCCAATATCTAAGTTACATTTAAACCAGTGTGGGTGGGACTGGGAGCAGGTGGGTAAAGTGTCTTGCCCAAGGACACAACGGCAGTGACTAGGATGGCAGAAGCGGGAATCGAACCTGCAACCCTCAAGTTGCCGGCACGGCCGCTCTACCAACCGAGCTATGCCGCCCAGTGATAATGAAAGAAAAATACTTTTTTTACTTTTATAAAATTGCATGCAGAACCAGGTTCTTCATTAAAAGGTAACAAACTGTATATAAAGTCCAGAATTATAGGCTTTCAAACAGGATAGCTGCTAATCTTTTCAACCTATTTCTCTTGGTATTTTCCACACCTGGCATGAATAGAACGACAACCTCACCCACCGAACGTTTACGCCACAAGTGCCGCCTGTAGCTGTGGGGAACAATCTGTTTCAGCTGAACATGAGAGACACGTTCCCAAAGCAAGAAACGCAAGTTACATTTTTTTCAAGGCTCTCTTTGACCTCACGTTCATTGTTCCCTGTAGGATTACTTCGACAGACGTGTATTTGATGTATTTTTTGCCGCATTCACAGAGTAGCTGAAACTAGGTCGCGCATTGAGAGTTGACGCCCGTAGTGTTTTACAAACCTAATCCCATTCCCCACCTGCTCATCCATTTTTAAAAATCAACCTTTTATCTGCTTGTGTTCTAATGTAATGTTATTTGATATGTACTATATAGTAAATACGGTATAAATTGACGATATATGGTTATGCACACATTTACTCATTCTAATTGTACCTGAGTGGGATTTTCACAGGTAAAACGCTTGTTTCTTACATTAAAAAAAAAGTATTCAGCAAATTTGGAAAGAGTTGGAAAAACTATTTGTCATGACCTACCATATCTGGTCGGACATTGTGTCCGGTTTCCCTGTGTTTTGTTTTGTTTGAGTGTCAGCACTCCATACTTTCAGTTTTTTTTTAATAATCAGGAGGCTTCTTATGTCAGCACCTTGAATTGGTGCTGACATTACCATGAATTAATCAACGTGGACCCCGACTTAAACAAGGTGAAAATCTTATTCGGGTGTTACCATTTAGTGGTCAATTGTACGGAATATGTACTGTACTGTGCAATCTAATAATAAAAGTATCAGTCAATCATTTCCGTTCGGGCTCCAGTACTCTGGAATGCCCTCCCGGTAACAGTTCGAGATGCTACCTCAGTAGAAGCATTTAAGTCTCATCTTAAAACTCATCTGTATACTCTAGCCTTTAAATAGACCTCCTTTTTAGACCAGTTGATCTGCCGCTTCTTTTCTTTCTCCTATGTCCCCCCCTCCCTTGTGGAGGGGGTCCGGTCCGATGACCATGGATGAAGTACTGACTGTCCAGAGTCGAGACCCAGGATGGACCGCTCGTCGGGACCCAGGATGGACTGCTCGCCTGTATCGGTTGGGGACATCTCTACGCTGCTGATCCGCTTGAGATGGTTTCCTGTGGACGGGACTCTCGCTGCTGTCTTGGAGCCACTATGGATTGAACTTTCACAGTATCATGTTGGACCCGCTCGACATCCATTGCTTTCGGTCCCCTAGAGGGGGGGGGGTTGCCCACATCTGAGGTCCTCTCCAAGGTTTCTCATAGTCAGCATTGTCGCTGGCGTCCCACTGAATGTGAATTCTCCCTGCCCACTGGGTGTGAGTTTTCCTTGCCCTTTTGTGGGTTCTTCCGAGGATGTTGTAGCCGTAATGATTTGTGCAGTCCTTTGAGACATTTGTGATTTGGGGCTATATAAATAAACATTGATTGATTGACGAAAACCCTCTAGAGCAGTGGTTCTCAAATGGGGGTACGCAGACCCCTGGGGGTACTTGAAGGTATGCCAAGATTTTAAAAAAAATATTCTAAACATAGCAACAATTCAAACATCCTTTATAAATATTTTTATTGAATAATACTTCAACAAAATATGAATGTAAGTTCATAAACTGTGAAAATAAACGCAACAATGCAATATTCAGTGTTGACAGCTGTTCCATAAATATTGGTGTTAAAGATTTGTGAAATTTTTTTTAGAATTAAGTTCATGAATCCAGATGGATCTCTATTACAATCCTCAAAGAGGGCACTTTAAGTTGTGTAGAAATCTTTATTTATAGTTGAATCACTTGTTTATTTTTCAACAAGTTTTTAGTTATTTTTATATCTTTTTTTTCCAAATAGTTCAAGAAAGACCACTACAAATGAGCAATATTTTGCACTGTTATACAATTGAATAAATCAGAAACTGATGACATATTGCTTTATTTTACTTCTTTATCTCTTTTTTTAAGCAAAAATGCTTTGCTCTGATTAGGGGGTACTTGAATTAAAAAAGAATTCACAGGGGGTACATCACTGAAAAAAGGTTGAGAACCACTGCTCTAGAGAATGGTGCTGGATCTTTGACATTTGTGCTTTTAATCCTTTCAGAAGTGTTTGTGCTTTGCTCCTCCTTTCCGCATGTGTTTTTGGCCTCACCAAATACGTTTTTACCTGCACCTGGCCTACCGTCTCTGCATCATGGAATCCAACACAAATGAGCTAACATCCACTGAGCCCCGACAACGAAATAGGCCGGCAGCAGTGACATTCATCAGGCCACGACGAGTGACTTTATGTTGCATATTTTGAAATAGTTTATCTTTACACCTAAAACTGTGGTTTATTTTAACCTTTCAATTTCTACTTGGCCCGAAATGGACAAGCGGTAGTAAATGGATGGACGGAATTTCTACTCGCTCTATTTGTATTTGTCTTTGATGTTTTAGGTTTTAGACCAGTTGATCTGACGCTTCTTTTCTTTCTCCTATGTCCCCCCCTCCCTTGTGGAGGGGGTCCGGTCCGATGACCATGGATGAAGTACTGGCTGTCCAGAGTCGAGACCCAGGATGGACCGCTCGCCGGGACCCAGGATGGACCGCTCACCTGTATCGGTTGGGGACATCTCTACGCTGCTGATCCGCTTGTGATGGTTTCCTGTGGACGGGACTCTCGCTGCTGTCTTGGAGCCACTATGGATTGAACTTTCACAGTATCATGTTGGACCCGCTCGACATCCATTGCTTTCGGTCCCCTAGAGGGGGGGGGTTGCCCACATCTGAGGTCCTCTCCAAGGTTTCTCATAGTCAACATTGTCACTGGCGTCCCACTGAATGTGAATTCTCCCTGCCCACTGGGTGTGAGTTTTCCTTGCGCTTTTGTGGGTTCTTCCGAGGATGTTGTAGTCGTAATGATTTGTGCAGTCCTTTGAGACATTTGTGATTTGGGGCTATATAAATAAACATTGATTGATTGATTGATGTGGTAGTGTCTTGGACTGAGAGGCAGAGATGTGGGCGTGGCTTTGCGGGACAGAGATCTCTCCGATTGGTGGGAAATTAGCGTTTCTATAAATATTCATCTTTACATTTGGCAAAAGACTTAGCGCTGTCCTGACTGGGTTGCAACTTACTGCGGGGTCGTTCTCCCAGGAAGACAGACGGACTACTCGGGAAAAGGTGTGCAGGTAAAAACAAGATTTAACCTCAACCTCAAAGTAGTACAAAAACAAACACAAGGCAAAGGCAAAAACGCGCTGATCGCACTCGGAGCTAAACTAACACTAAGAGTAAACTATGGACAAGGCAAAACAAAAACTCGCTAATTGTGGCATGAATAAGCAAAGCTTACTTTGACAAGGCACGGAACGAGCATCAAACTATGGTAGGGGTCGGCAACCTTTACCACCCAAAGAACCATTTTGACCCGTTTCACAAAATAAAGAAAACAATGGGAGCCACAAAACTCTTTTGAAATTTAAAATGAAATAACACTGCATAAAGAGTTTTTATTTTTTTGCTTTGTGCTATGTATTAACCAGGGGTCTCAGACTCGCGGCCCGCACCTTAATATTAAAATGTAATGTTAGCTCGGCCTGCAAGTTTTAAAATGATGCCGTTTGAAAGCTTCACACCTGCCGACCCTCCCAAACTTTCCGGGAGACTCCCAAATTTCAGAGCAACTATTCTCGCGAATGTCTGCTGGTTTTCGCCCTTTAACATTAATACGGGCATGCTATGAAGGCGCTGCCTTTACCGCCCTCTAAAATTTGCACAAATATCCAGTACAGTTCAGAGTCGTATGTGGTTTTAATTGACACACTTAGACGACTGCAACGCATACTTGTTCAACAGCCATACAGGTAACACTGAGAGTTGTGATATAAACAACTGTAACACTCTTACTAATATGCGCCACACTGTGAACCCACACCAAACAAGAATGACAAAGACATTTCTGGAGAACATCCTCACTGTAACACAACATAAACACAACATAACAAATACCCAGAATCCCATGCATCCCTAACTCTTCCGGGCTACATTAAACAACCCCGATAGCACCAAATCCCCCCGACCTCCACCGTGCGGCGATTGAGATGGGCGGGGTTGGGGGGGACGGGGTTTCATGCTAGTGGATTAAAACTCGCTTACAATGGGGCCAATGGGAGCCACTGTATTCCGCCTAAAAAAACATCCAAACACCTCTGTTGATGTTTTCTATACATTATTTAAGTGTATATGTAATGTAGTAACAAGCACATTTATAATAATATTTAATATTTACGTATTTTGATCATTTTAAGCATATGTGTGCATTACTTCAAAAGCGCTTCACAATGTTTTTTTTTCCTTCATCCTTGATTACTGCTCACTGCAAACTTCATGAGAACCAACAAACACGATAAAACATTACTTACTGTAAAACGTCCGCTGTCATTAGGATGCCGACTGCTGGGATATTCATATATTCCCATTTAGATGAGGAATGGCTCATAGTCTTTTCGAAGAAACAAGGTAATAATAACAATATCACTAATAGTTGGTTAATATTCAAGTCACAAAATGTAAATGGAGTAATGTTACTGGTTTTCCGATGGTTATTTTTTGGATTTTATGGGTGAAATAGTGGACCTTCCGTGGCTCCGCTGTGAGCGGACATTTATTTGCATGTTAAAATGCATTTAAAAAATCCATCCATGTGAACAAAAAATGCAGTTCCCCTTTTTGCGGCAAATATTCATATTTTGGAAAAAATATTCATTTTATTCTGTTCATTTTGTTATTTTGCATTAAACATTGATTTTGAATGATTACTTTTCCATGCATTTCTATTGGTCCAAAAACCTGCACATCACACATAATTCATTCTGGTTGAAGTCAAGTCGTATAAAAATATATGTGCATAGATTGTCAATCATCAGGTCATAAAATCCTCCAAATTTTAATTGAGGCAACTGCACTCTTCTGAATAGTAATCCATGTGCCTCCTTTCAATCCTTGAGGATGGTATAAAATTCCTTTCACACAAATTAAAAAGTGCAAACAAAAAAATCAGGTCAACCAGCCCCACAAGGTGTCCCTTATTTTATTTTACCCAGAGAGTTGGCAATCCTAACTGTTAACAAAAAAGCATTAATTTGGTTTTGCTGAGATCCAAAGCTCTGAAAAGTCTGTTTTTATCAAACCATCTTTTTAAATAGTTAATTTATTTGGTAATTTGTATTTGCTTATGTATGTTGTGAGAGTACCGCATGTGTGTGTGTGTGTGTGTGTGGCCCTTTAAGATATGACAGCAGGTGAGGTGAGTGGGCGAGAGAAGTGAGGGAGCATAACAGTGAGTGAGTGCAGGTGCTAGTAGCTTGGTGGATGGCTGCATGCAAGACACCAATAAAGTCACAAAGTTGCAACAAACCGCCGGCCTTGTCATTCACCCTCGAGTCCGGAGATGTAAAGACCCACTGCCAAGTAAAGTGAAGGGTGTTACCCCCGAAGTACATCGGCCCTGGAGGAACGTCTCCCCTGCGCTCCTCGACTCAGTCCGGGAGCCGGAAGCAGGAACGGTGTAACTCACCTGGACATAATGCATTTGTATCGTCTGCAGATAATACTAACGTTAAGTCTTTTGTTACTTTGCAAATGTTATTTGTATAAAGATTGAACAATTTTGGTCCCAGTATTGATCCTTGGGGTACACCGCAAGATATTTATAGCGCTGTGGGTGTGTGCTCCCTGTTGGTTAAGCAGCTTCTTACCCAGTTCAAGACCAACCTTTGATGCCATACCGTTCTGATTTGTTTATTAGGGTATTCTGATTAATTGTGTCAAATTATTGTGTTAGATCGATAAACACTGCAGCGGAACACTGTTTACTGTCAGGTTCTGTGGTCACGTTTTGTTTAGTTATGTTCTGTTTGGGTTTTGGACTCTTTGTCCACTCTTGTTTGTTTTGTCACCATGACGACCAATTAGTTCACCTGATTCATTTGGATTCACGCACCTGATTTGTTTAGGACTCACGCTATTGTGTTAATCATGTCACCATTATTTAAGCCTGTAGATGCCAGGTAGTCGGCCCGGCGACATCACTCTTGATTGACTCCTGATACCCCTGACATTATTCATGCTCTACTCTTTATGACACTCTTTTTATGCTCATTCCATGCCTTTGTTCCATGCTCGTTTTTTCATGTCACAGTAAGTCTTTTCGTTTTTATGTCCATAGTTCTGCCTTTGTGCTAGTTTTTGTTTTCTTAGCCAAGTTTGTTCTCCGCCTTGTGCGCGCCTTTTGTTTGTTCCTTTTTTAGCAAAATTAAATCATGTATTCACCTTCACGTCGTGTCCAGTCAAGTCGTTTTGCACCCTGGGAGAACATTCAGTGCCATCAATTGCAGTGGTTCCCAACCTTTTTTCAGTGATGTACCCCCTGTGAATATTTTTGTAATTCAAGTACCCCCTAATCAGAGGAAAGCATTTGTGTTTGAAAAAAAGAGATAAAAAAGTAAAATACAGCACTATGTCATCAGTTTCTGATTTAATAAATTGTATAACAGTGCAAAATATTGCTCATTTGTAGTGGTCTTTCTTGAACTATTTGGAAAAAAGATATACAAATAACTAAAAACTTGTTGAAAAATAAAAAAAGTGATTCAATTATAAATACATATTTCTACACATAGAAGTAATCATCAACTTAAATACCTACTGAAATTAGATTTTCTTATTTAAACGGGGATAGCAGGTCCATACTTTGTGTCATACTTGATCATTTTGCGATATTGCCATATTTTTGCTGAAAGGATTTAGTAGAGAACATCCACGATAAAGTTTGCAACTTTCGGTGCTAACAGAAAAGCCCTGCCCCTATCGGAAGTCACAGACGATGACGTCACATGTTGATGGCCCCTTACATATTCACATTGTTTCTAATGGGAACCTCCAACAAAAACAGCTACCCGGACCGAGAAAACTACAATTTCCCCATTAATTTGAGCGAGGATGAAAGATTTGTGCTTGAGGATATTGATAGCGACGGACTAGAAAAAAACAATTTTCTGATGTTTTTAGACACATTTACTAGGATATTTCTGGGAAATCCCTTATCTTTCTATTGTGTTGCTAGTGTTTTAGTGAGTTTAACAGTACCTGATAGTCGGAGGTGTGTGTCCACGGCCACGTGTTGACGCACAGTGTCTCAGGGGAGTCGACGGCAGCTGTATGGGCGGCACAAGCTGAGCTGATCTCCGGTAAGAAGCGACTTTTTACCACAATTTTCTCACCGAAACCTGCTGGTTGACATTCGGTTGGGATCCATGTTCGCTGTGATCCATACTAAAGTTTCACGTCTGTGAATTTTAAACAAGGAATCACCGTGTGTTTGTGTGGCTAAAGGCTAAAGCTTCCCAACGCCATCTTTCTACTTTGACTTCTCCAATATTAATTGAACAAATTGCAAACGATTCAGCAACACAGATGTCCAAAATACTGTGTAATTATGTCGTTAAAGCAGACGACTTTTAGCTGTGTGTGTGCGCAGCGCTCATATTCCTAACAGCCCGTGACGTCAAGCGTACTCGTCATCATTACGCGACCATCCATCCATCCATCCATTTTCTACCGCTTATTCTCTTTTAGGGTCGCGGGGGGCGCTGGCGCCTATCTCAGCTACAATCGGGCGGAAGGCGGGGTACACCCTGGACAAGTCGCCACCTCATCACAGGGCCAACACAGATAGACAGACAACATTCACACTCACATTCACACACTAGGGCCAATTTAGTGTTGCCAATCAACCTATCCCCAGGTGCATGTCTTTGGAAGTGGGAGGAAGCCGGAGTACCCGGAGGGAACCCACGCATTCACGGGGAGAACATGCAAACTCCACACAGAAAGATCCCGAGCCTGGATTTGAACCCAGGACTGCAGGAACTTCGTATTGTGAGGCAGACGCACTAACCCCTCTGCCGCCGTGAAGCCCAATTCTAAACATTTCTTCGCAAAAAAAGAAATCTTTAACATCAGTATTTATGGAACATGTCCACCAAAAATCTAGCTGTCAACACTTAATATTGCATTGTTGTATTTTTTTTTCCACACTTAATGAACTTACATTCATATTTTGTTGAAGTATTATTCAATAAATATATTTATAAAGGATTTTTGAATTTTTGCTATTTTTAGAATATTTTTTTAAAATCTCACGTACCCCTTGGCATACCTTCAAGTACCCCCAGGGGTACGCGTACCCCCATTTGAGAACCACCTATCTATTGCATTGATAATCATTCCGTTATTTTGATTAATGCCATTGATGTTGTAATGTTGGTTCTGTATCTGTATTGGCTGTTCACTAGTGTTTCATTTGTGTCCAATCTGTGGTTAAACTTTTTAAATTCATATTTTCTAGAATAAAACAATTGCAGTATCTGCCGTACGCGTGGCAGAAGGACGCAGCCTGTGTGCCGCCGCCCCATAGCTCTCACAGTTTTACAGCTACACTGAGGAACATTACAGTAATGTCACTTTTTAGTTAACTTCATCAACTTTATTACGTCAGCCCATGCAGCGATGTGCCATGAAAGGGCAAATGAACAACCACCGACCAACAACGTCAGCAGTGTCCGGAATTATTTGACTATTGTGATTGACCCTCTTTAGAAAATAATAATGTTCATGAAAGCTTGGGTGGTGAATTATTCCCTGCTATGGCAGGGGTGTGCAAACTTTTTCCACTGAGGGCCCCACACTGCAAAATCAAAGCAAGCGGGGGCCATTTTCATTATTTTTATTTTAAAAACCAATACAATATCCATCCATCCATCCATTTTCTACCGCTTATTCCCTTTCGGGGGTCGCGGGGGGCGCTGGCGCCTATCTCAGCTACTATCGGACGGAAGGCGGCGTACACCCTGGACAAGTCGCCACCTCATCACAGGGCCAACACAGATAGACAGACAACATTCACACTCACATTCACACACTAGGGACCATTTAGTGTTGCCAATCAACCTATCCCCAGGTGCATGTTTTTGGAGGTGGGAGGAAGCCGGAGTACCCGGAGGGAACCCACGCATTCACGGGGAGAACATGCAAACTCCACACAGAAAGATCCCGAGCCTGGATTTTGAACCCAGGACTGCAGGACCTTCGTATTCTGAGGCAGACGCACTAACCCCCCTGCCACCGTGAAGCCCCCAATACAATATATGTATAAAAAATATACATTTAGGCCTCCACTCAGTTATGATCCCGGGGACCCCAAAGGGTTTTGGTAAGAAAAAATATTAAAAATGTGTTGTAATTCAGTATTATGATTTTTATTATTATGCAAGTTTTAAATCTCTAGATCAACATTAGAAATAATAAAAGGAAAAAACTAAATATGCAATAATTTCACTCAATAACTTTTTTAGGTGGAATATTTGAGATTATGTAATAATTGGAGCCTTAATTATGGATTTTGATTCATTATTATTTTTGGAGCAATGACAATTAAAAACAAATCACACTAAAATAATTGGGGATCCAAAAGTGTCCTACTTATTTAAGTGTTAAAAAATAAATTATACTTTTTTTTTTACTGTTTACTTTTAGCACAATAATCTCGAGATCAAATTCCGATATACCCGTCAATTTTAAGTTTTATTGTTGTTTATTTTTTGTTTGTTTGTTTTAAGCTCTTCTTTAAAAAAACAGCTCAGTTTTTATATGGCAAAACACAAAATATGCAACATTTTCCCCAAAAAATATCCCAAAGTGGAATATTTAATGTGACGTATTTGAAGCCTTGAATAAGTCAATAATTCAAAATGACATTGATTTTGATTCATTATTATTTTTTTATAAGAGTAAGCATTGCAACAATTTCTTGTTACATTTCACCTGTTTGCTCTTTTATACCACTTTTTATGTTTTGAATTTGTTTCAATTGTATTCTTAAAATGTGCCGTGGGGCCGTTAAAAAATGACCTGAGGGCAGCAAATGGCTGAGACTCGGATTTCAGCGGTTTAAGCGATTCAACAGATTACACATGTATTGAAACAGATGGTTGGAGTATGAAAGTATTGAAGAAGAAACAGAAGCTATAGAGCGAATAGTTATTGATGCTATTCATAGCAATAGCATGGCCAATAGCTGCGGACCAAACGACCGGGACTTTCGCATCTCGTGACACTGGTACAACTTAAATCCGTCGATTGGTAAGTGTTTTTTCGCATTAAATGTGGGTGGAAGGAAACGTTATATAGTTGCAAATGCATCTTTAGGTTATCCATACATCTCTGTGCCATGTCTGCTTTAGCATCGCCGGTAAATAGCATGTTAGCATCGATTAGCTGGCAGTCACGCCGCGACCAAATATGTCTGATTAGCACATAAGTCAACATCAACAAAACTCACCTTTGTGATTTCGTTGACTTTATAGTTGCAAATGCATCTGCAGGTTATCCATACATATCTGTGCCATGTATGTCTTAGCATCGCCGGTAAATAGCATGTTAGCGTCGATTAGCATAGCATGTTAGCATCGATTAGCTGGCGGTCACGCCGCAACCAAATATATCTGATTAGCACATAAGTCAACATCAACAAAACTCACCTTTGTGATTTCGTTTAATTTATCGTTGCAAATGCATCTGCAGGTTATCCATACATCTCTGTGCCATGTCTGTCATTACCGGTAAAATGTGGAGACACTCTGGCACATTCAATGGGGGTCTGGCGGCAGACACTTTGGCATCTTCGGGCCAGTGGTGCAACTTGAATCCCTCCCTCTTAGTGTTCTTACACCCTCCGACAACACACCAACGAGGCATGATGTCTCTAAGGTTCCAAAAAATAGTAAAAAAAAACAGAAAATAACAGAGCTGAGACCCAATGTTTACAATGTGTTGAAAATTAAAATGGCGGCTGTATTACCTCGGCGACGTCACATAAGTCAATAACATCAACAAAACTTACCTTTGTGATTTAGTTGACTTTATCATTGCAAATGCATCTGCAGGTTATCCATACATCTCTGTGCCATGTCTGTCTTAGCATCGCCGGTAAATAGCATGTTAGCGTCGATTAGCGTAGCATGTTAGCATCGATTAGCTGGCAATCACGCCGCAACCAAATATGTCTGATTAGCACATAAGTCAACATCAACAAAACTCACCTTTGTGATTTCGTTTAATTTATTATTGCAAATGCATCTGCAGGTTATCCATACATCTCTGTGCCATGTCTGTCATTACCGGTAAAATGTGGAGACACTTTGGCACATTCAATGGGGTTCTGGCGGCAGACACTTTCGCATCTTCGGGCCGGTGGTGAAACTTGAATCCCTCCCTGTTAGTGTTCTTACACCCTCCGACAACACACCAACGAGGCATGATGTCTCTAAGGTTCCAAAAAATAGTAAAAAAAAACAGAAAATAACAGAGCTGAGACCCAATGTTTACAATGTGTTGAAAATTAAAATGGCGGCTGTATTACCTCGGCGACGTCACATAAGTCAATAACATCAACAAAACTTACCTTTGTGATTTCGTTGACTTTATCGTTGGAAATGCATCTGCTTTGAGTGTCACAGGATATCCACACATTCTTGCCATTATGTGCCATCTCTGTCTTTGCATAGCTGTCGTCAGTAAAGTCTGCGGAACAAACGAGGGACTTTCGCATCTTTTGACCACTGGTGCAACTTGAATCCCTCCCTGTTAGTGTTGTTACACCCTCCGACAACACACCGACGAGGCATGATGTCTCCAAGGTTCCAAAAAATAGTCGAAAAAACGAAAAATAACGGAGCTGAGACCCGTGTGTGTAATGTGTAGAAAATGAAAATGGCGGCAGTATTACTTCGGTGACGTCACGTTCTGACGTCATCACCACCAGAACAATAAACAGAAAGGCGTTTAATTCGCCAAAATTCACCCATTTCGAGTTTGGAAATCGGTTAAAAAAATATATGGTCTTTTTTCTGCACCATCAAGGTATATATTGACGCTTACATAGGTCTGGTGATAATGTTCCCCTTTAATGTTTCTTGTTCCACACAGTAGCTAAGTTACAAAGGATGGAAAGTGTAAGGAAGGAAAGGATAATGCAGGTATAAAGTAAACAAAAAATTACCACAGTAGCAATATAAAATGTATTACATATACAATATATGATATATACTTGAGTGTGAAGCAACTGGGAGTAGAATCAGCACCTCCAAATCCAAGTCCATGGTTGTCACCCGGAAAAGGGATCCATCTCCGGGTTTGGGGAGGAGACCCTGCCCCAAGTGGAGGAGTTCAAGTACCTGGGAGTCTTGCTCACGAGTGAGAGAAACGTGGATAGTGAGATCGACAAGGGGTTTGGTGTGGCGTCTTCAGTAATGCGGACGCTGTATCAATCCGTTATGGTGAAGAAGGAGCTGAGCCGGAAGGAAAAGTTCTCATTTTACCAGTTGATTTACGTTCCCATCCTCACCAATGGTCATGAGCTTTGCGTTATGACTGAAAGGATAAGATCACGGGTACAGGCTGCTGAAATGAGTTTCCTCCACCAGGTGGCGGGGCTCTCCTTTAGAGATAGGGTGAGAAGTTATGTCATCCGAGAGGAGCTCAAAGTAAAGCCGCTGCTCCTCCACATCGAGAGGAGCTAGATGAGGTGGTTCGGGCATCTGGTCAGGAGGTGTTTAGGGCACTCCGACCGGTAGGAGGCCACGGGGAAGACCCAGGACACGTCGGGAAGACTATGTCTCCCGGCTGGCCTGGGAACGCCTTGGGATCCACCGGGAAGAGCTGGACGAAGTGGCTTAGGCTACTGCCCCCGCGACCCGACCTCAGATAAGCGGAAGAAGATAGATGGATGATATATACTGATATATTATATTACAAACGTATATTATATTTTTATATAATCCATACAATATGAAGGAGGGGTTTGTGCGTGTGCCTCACAATACAAAGGTCCTGGGTTCGATCCTGCGCTTGGGATCCTTCTGTGCGGAGTTTGCATGTTCTCCCCATGACTTTGTGGATTCCCTCCGGGTATTCCGGTTTCCCCCCACCTTCAAAGACATGCACCTGGGGATAGGTTGATTGGCAACACTAAATTGGCCCTAGTGTGTGAATGTGAGTGTGAATGTTGTCTGTCTATCTGTGTTGGTCCTGCGATTATGTGTTGACTTGTCTAGGGTGTACGTCGCCTCCCGCCCGATTGTAGCTGAGATAGGGTCCAGCAACCCCTGTGACCCAGAGAGGGAGAAGCGGTAGAAATTGGATGGATTAATATATAATATATAACAATTACCATACCACAATATTACAATATATGTAA
Organism: Nerophis ophidion; assembly: GCF_033978795.1. Taxonomy (NCBI): domain Eukaryota; kingdom Metazoa; phylum Chordata; class Actinopteri; order Syngnathiformes; family Syngnathidae; genus Nerophis; species Nerophis ophidion. The sequence goes on from NC_084622.1 coordinate 47,688,006, forward strand.
CAGCTGCAGCATAAAATAGAGAGTAGATCCAGCAGAAAATATACATTATAAAACAAAGTTAATAATTTCTCTACAGGCACGCAGTTCATGGCCTTTGGCTCTTAGAGGAATACTTGGCCCAGCAATTCCCAACTTTCCAATTGGCCAATTTAAATACCTACGTTTCCTGGTCAGGGCCATTATGAGGGAAACTTTTACAGTCAACCTTTGGCCGGCCTTTGATTGATTGATTGATACTTTTATTAGTAGATTGCACAGTACAGTACATATTCCGTACAATTGACCACTAAATGGTAACACCCCAATAAGTTTTTCAACGTGTTTAAGTCGGGGTCCACGTTAATCAATTCTTCTGAGGAAGAAGTAGTCTTTCGACAAAATAAACATTCTTCCTTAAGGAGTAAAGTGCTTAAAAAGTTAACAGGTACATTTGTTCACATTGTCAGGGTATCGCGCAACTCGAGCACTATGACTTCAGAAAACAGATACCTGTTATCAGATAAAGTAAGTTTGCAGAAATCAATACTGCAATTACCTGGCAAGGTAGGATATTTTTAACGACTTCGAGTTGTTAAAAAATTGCCACTTTTTACATGATCACATTCGATCAGACCTGGGCTAATTAAGGCCCGGGGGCCACATGCAGCCCGTTAAGCTTTTCAATCTGGCCTGCCGGACATTCCCAAATAATTGTTTTAGATCTTTAGGATGGAAAATGTAGCTGCTATTATGATGCGCGGTTTGCTGTCTCATCCGCGGAGTCCGCGGATAAACCGCGGATCGGGCGGGTGACATGACGAAAAAATAGATTTTAATTAGATTTGGGCGGGTGGCGGTTGAACCATTCGAAAATATTTGATATACATGGTTCTGGGATCGGTAACCTTTACAATTCAAAGAGCCATTTAGGACCCGTGTCACAAAGCGAAGAAGACAATTGGAGACGCAAACATTCTCTAGAATGACTGCCGGCAGTCACACAGATAATAAGTATTAGTGCGTGCTATGAAGCCATTGGCTTTGTCGCCTACTACAACATGTACGATCTGCTTGTCAGTCCAGCAACATGTTGTGAGTGGCTTTCGCAAACACGCGCACACGACAAGGCATACTGGGTGACACAGAGTACACTAATGGTTGTGATATAAACAATTTTAACACTCTTTGTAATATGCGCCACGCAGTGAAGCCACACCAAACAAGAATGACAAACACATTTCGGGACAACACCCTCCCACTAACACATCATAAACGCAACACAACAAATACCCAGAATCCTTTGTATCCAAAGGACTAATTTATACACCCCGCTAGCAGCAAGCCCCCTCCCCCCCCGTGCGTCGGTAAGGTGGGCGGGGTTGGAGGTGCGGGGGTGTGAAATATATTCAGGTAGAGTCATGGATGCAAAGGATTCTGGGTATTTCTTGGGTTGCGTTTATGTTGTGTTACTGTGAGGATGTTCTCTTGAAATGTGTTTGTCATTCTTGTTTGGTGTGGCTTCACAGCGTGGCGCATATTAGTAAGAGTGTTGAAATTGTTTATATCACAACCATCAGTGTACTCTGTATCACCCAGTATGCCTTTCAATCTTGTACGTGTGATTGCGGAAGTTGCATACAACATGTTGCTGGACTAACAATCGGTTAGTACATGTTGTTGAAGGTGTCAAAGGCAATTGCTTCACAGCACGCCCTTATTCTTGTCATCAGGATGAACACCATTGGATATTCGCGAAAACGTTAGCGGCTCCCATTATCTTCTTTACTCTGTGAAACGGGTTTAAATAGCTCTTTGAGTGGTAAAGGTGGTTGACCGCTGATGTAATTCAACGGGCGGGCGGTTGCGGTTCTGATAAAATGTTGGTTCGGGTGGACGGCGGGTGGATGACGACTTTGGTGATGCGGTTGCGGATGATAAAATTGCCTATCTGTGCATCTCTAATGTGCAGTGATGTTTTCTAATGGAATCTGCATGGTAACTAGTTACTATGGTCATCTAATTACTTACTATGGTCACTATGAGGTATCTCAGATTGCAGGTGTTTTTTTTTTCACTGTTTGTCACATTTTGGTTGCGTTTGATTGTGAAATATGTTGTCAATATTCAGTGTTTTATCATTCATAGTTAATATTGTAAATCCCACCTTCCGGGTGTCTCATTCAGTGATAAAAATTCAAATTCCATTCCGTTCTTTAAGGCGGTCTGTCATAACGTTTTTAGCTTTCAATCATTATTGTGAAGTTTTGTATTAGATATATTGGCCCCTAGACACACTTTTTTTATCCAAATCTGGCCCCCTGGGTAAAATAATTGCCCAGGCCTGCATTTGATCATAATAAATGTTAATTTGTTTGATAAGATGTAGTGTAAAACGTGTACCATATTTTTTAGACTATAAAGCGCATTTAGAATCCTTTCATTTTCTCAAAAGCCCCCGCTGTTTTTCAAACCTGGTGACGCCCCTGTGCTCATCAGAGAAGAACAATTGGAAGAACAACAAGAGTCAAAGTCTTTCTGGCTGACACGACCATTTATTATTTTATTTCTACCTGTGTTAGTGACACAGCAGTGTCAGGCTGACAGTCACTCTATAAATGTTCATTTGTTTTCAAAAACAGTAAGTGAATGAAGCACATACTGTCTTTTGTGTCTGGGTTCGCAATATCAGAGCGGATGCTGTTATTTGTTAAAACTGCTGTACGCCACAAAGTGGCCAGCCCGTACAACCACAAATATAACATTCAATCTATGCTGGATCCAACAAAATGTTTGACTCTTGTAGGAGTTAATTGAGCAGAAGTTCAGTTGTGCGAAGCTCGTTGTTCCATTGACGAAACAGGTTGAACAATTCTAAGACATTTGATCTTGAAATCAGACTGATTGCTACCCGAGGGCGACATTTTGCTTCATACATTGACCAATGAGAAGGGGAAAAGTCCAAACATCAGCAGGTTCTAGTTCCTGTCCCTAGCAGCTCCTCCATCTGTTTCTCTCGTAATGCAATTTGCCTTTACTTTCCTAATGGTCCTCTAATCACCAGTCCAGGTGCACAAGGGCCAATAGAGGGGGTCACAAGTTCAAGTCTGTCCTGAGGAATGAATATAATGTGGACCAGAATCCAGACTGCATTATACATCCTCCCAGCAAAACCGTCTTCCTCTATTACAAGTCTGATGTTTGGATATATGCTTTTGAAATGAATGAGCACAAAAAAATGATGGATTTAATGTATTAAAAATTAATTTCGCATCAACTAATTTATAAAAGCACATCTGTCAAACGTTGACAAGCGATGTTTTGTAGAAAACACCAGAGTTTGTATTGATTTTAGGATGCAGACGAACAAAATAGCAGCGGGAGGTAAAAAAAAAAGGGGTATTTATTAATAAACCAACAAAAAGCGAGAGCAACGGGAAAAAGCTCTACACGGAGAAACTTTGAAAGAAAACAAAACATAACTGCTGAAACCCAACAAAACACTCACAGGAAAATGTGGAGCAGATGGCGTCCACAAAGTGCGTGCGTAACAGAGCTCGGCAATGAAAGGATTGTTCTTAGTCATTAGTAAACAGAGAATTGTCAGAGTCATTTGTTGCCGAACCCCAAGATGCAGAGATGGAGGCAGGCATTGGATATGAAGACATGATATAATATAAATAATAGAACAAGAACAAACAAAAAGCACGCACGTGGGCGGATATAAACTAAGGGAGCTAGCACTGGGAGCTAGATAACAAAAAAGAACTTTAGCATGGAAGCTAGTGGGTTGCAAACAGAAAAACTGAGAACAGCTAATGGCTAACAAAAACAGCTTACCGCTATGACGACCAGGACAAAATGTAGCAAGACAGGTAATAGCTGAAATGATGCCAGACACGACAGGTAGCAAAGACACAAGAGTGACATGTGGCAACGACAATACAAGTCCGAATGACAATTCAATGGTCCAGCAACTGACACAAGACAAAGCAGGTACAAATAGGAGCGGGCTGATTGGCATCAGGTGTGGCCAGGTGCCAATCAGCCGCAGCTGAGGAGGAACACAGCGCTCAGGGAACAAGACCGGAAGCTGACGTAATAAGAGCACTAGACAAGAACTAAAGACAGGAGTAACTAAACACAGAGGAAACAGATAAATGCAGAGGAAAAAACTAAAACATACACAAACTGTCAGGGGAAAGCCTGACAAGAATAATGTCCCGACAAAGAAGGTAGCAAAACGGTCAACTTAAATAGTTTTGATTGCCAAGAGCAAATAAGTGCATGGAAATGCCCCCCGGTACAGAAGCTAATCAATTCATGGTATCTCCACTTTGACTAGACCGTTTCGGATTGTTTATAGCTGACAGCAGTCCCAAATAGCGTGGAATGTCTGACGCTACTTCCAGCCGTTGTCATTTGACATCGCTCGCAATAAAGGCTTGACAATGTAGAGATGTGTTGTTGATGAGCAAGGTGTTGAAGATGAAGTCAAAAATGTTGTTCTGCCAAAAGTTAACTGAGATTGTCACACTGAAGATAGAGAAGCAACAAGATCAGCTGCCAAATTAGTGTTAGTCGTGTAACTCTTAACCTGGAAGCTTGGTAAATATTTTTATAATCAATATGGCTACAATATAATAAATAGAAATTAAGACAAATAATGTAATACACCTATCTCAGCTACAATCGATGTTTTACTTAATTATTTATTTGGATACAATGTACTAAACTACTTTTTTATTTACAGAAGTATATCATATAATACACAAAAACATTTTCGGACAATTAATTCAGGCCAAAAACTTGTAGAATATGGTTTAAAACGTAAAAACAAACAAACAAAAATGTGGTGGGTTCAAGGATGACTAAATTAAGTGGAAAACAGTACGTCCGCTGAAGCACAATGAAACAAAGCGACGAAAATGCAAAACGTGGGCTAACAGTGTATTATTTTTCGAATCAATTAATTACCGCCTTTATTCCGCGGTTGGTGAGCTCTTGTGTAGCCTTCATAAAAAAGTATGAGTTTGATTTTCTACATTTCCCTGCCGGTAACGTGGCAAGGATGCCACGCCCCTCTCAGTTCCGCCCAGGCAAAATTTAGGCCAAAATTTCCAATTAAAAAATGTTTTTAAAAAAAGTGTTTAAACAGGAAAAAAAAAAAACAATGGAAATTGAAAAAAAAAATAGATTTGAATCTGAAAAAAAAAACAGAAACTCAAATATCAAGATATATGAAAGTGAAAAATTTAAATAAAGAACTGATTCAAATGAATTATAAGAATGAATCATCATTCTGTTCAACCTAAAGAAAACAGTACACGTGTTCATTTTCATTTTGGATACATTGATGTATTTTTGTAAATTCAGCATCAAAACTTGATTTTTCACTTTTATTTGTATAAATTATATACATAATATATTTTTATTTGTATTTAATTTTTTCAAGTACAAATCTTTAGGCCCTAATTTATCCCCACACAGTGGATTTTAGATTAGTGGCCCTGCGATGAGCTGACGACTTGTCCAGGGTGTACGCCGCCTTCCGCCCGTTTGCAGCTGAAATAGGCTCCAGCATCCCCCGCGGCCCCAAAAGGGACAAGCGGTAGTAAATGGATGGATGGCACAAAACTTGTAAATATTCAGAAAAAAAACTGCTCTGATGAGCTAAAAGAAACATGTTCAGTCCCATGTTTATTATTATTTAAACGTATCTGCGTCATTGTAACCGGAAAGTACAGTATGTATGCATTTTGGGTAACTGGCTTGGCTTTTTTTTTTATGTGTGTATGCAGATTGTCATATGCATAACAAAAAAATATAGCAGAATGCAGTGTGACTAATAAAATAAAAAAAAAAATATATATATATATATATATATATATATATTTTTTTTTTTTTTTTTTTTGTAAAATATGAGTAATTCATACATAAACCTGTGTGTGTGTTTTGAGAATTGTGCTGTGTCTTCCACTCATTTATATATAATCCCATTCACGCTTGTTTCTAATTGCTTCTTCCATTGACAGTTCTGCAGCTTCCATGCAACATTGCTGACCTGAATAATACAGAAAAAAGTATCAATGACATTAAGGCCAGCACAACAAATTAGGCAATAAATTCTGTATAGCACTTATTATCAACATGAATTGTGCACAAGGTAAAAATAAGTTGGAACAGGGTAAAAAGAAATAAGAATCATGCATATTAAAACAGCTAAAAAAAACCTCATATCTAAAAAAACCTTATGGTAATTGCGTACCAAAAGACAGTTTGAACAAGTATCTTTTTAGTTTAGATTTAAAAGTGTTTCTCTTTTAATTGTTAATATACTTGTTATTATACTTTCTGATCTATGTACATATCCTACGAAGTCAGACCTACACTGTTTCAATGTCCATTTCTCAGAGGATGCAATTTTAAGTTCCCCTCGGGGATTAATAAAGTATGTCTGATTATGATTGTTGATGACGGAAGTATGCTGATATCAACCAAACCTACCTCTCCTCCCCCCTCCACATTTTACCCCCCGGATTGTAAATAATTCAATGTATATACTCTGATGATTAACTTGTGTGATGACTGTGTTATGCTGATAGTATATATTTGTACCATGAATTGAACCCCGACTTAAACAAGTTGAAAAACTTATTCGGGTGTTACCATCCATCCATTTTCTACCGCTTATTCCCTTTGGGGTGGCGGGGGGCGCTGGTACCAATCTCAGCTACAATCGGGCGGAAGGCTGGGTACACCCTGGACAAGTCGCCACATCATCGCAGGGCGGGTGTTACAATCCAGTGGTCAATTGTACGGAATATGTACTGTACTGTGTAATCTACTAATACAAGTCTCAATCAATCAAAACTCTGTAGTGGTTTGCAACTCAGGAGGGAGTGAGTTCCATAACCCGGGTGCAGAAGCGGCAAAAGAACGATCAAGTCCTTGGTACTTGCAAATATGTGTGCAAAAATAAGCGCAGAGTCCTGGGTGGGTGGCTAACAGTAAAAATATCGGTCAAATATGCAAGGACCAGACCAATAATTAACCTGACTCTTGCCAGACCTTTATAGTTTGCTGAGGTCCACACAAGGATCTGGGATCGAGGGCAATGCAAATCCCTTCAAGATAGCACAAAATAATGAACCTTTCAGGATCGTCGGGCGGGATTTCATAGATGTTGACATAGCGCCGAAGCGACTTTTTGATTCAAACAACAATGGCGGCAGGCAGCGAGGAGTGGTGTGCTGACATTGATTCTGCTCTTGCAACTGTTTTGTCGAATCTATTGAATATTTAATACAATATATAATATATTTAATACAACTTTTTTCTCTGTCGTTATCCAATATGTCATCTGTTCTGTTTTGGATTTCCCAGCCTCGCTCTCATCAGCGTCACGGGTTGATTTCGATTTGAGTGGTTGAAGTCGCACGTCTTTCAAGATAACGGACAAGTGGTTCATCCAATCACATAAAACACTTTTTTTTACAAGGCCACGCCTTCTGAAATACATCTCCTATTGAGAAGTCCCAGATCCTTGTGTGGAGCTCAGCGAACTACAAGGATCTGGCGAGCGTCAGGTTAACCATTGATGGCCTTAACAGCAAAAATAAAGATCTATCCATTTTCTACCGCTTATTCCCTTTCGGGGTTGCGGGGGGCGCTGGCGCCTATCTCAGCTACAATCGGGCGGAAGGCAGGGTACACCCTGGACAAGTCGCCACCTCATCGCAGGGCCAACACAGATAGACAGACAACATTCACACACTAGGGCCAATTTAGTGTTGCCAATCAACCTATCCCCAGGTGCATGTCTTTGGAAGTGGGAGGAAGCCGGAGTACCCGGAGGGAACCCACGCATTCACGGGGAGAACATGCAAACTCCACACAGAAAGATCCCGAGCCTGGATTTGAACCCAGGACTGCAGGAACTTCGTATTGTGAGGCAGACGCACTAACCCCTCTGCCACCGTGAAGATCTTATTTATTTAATTATTTTTTAAAACATACTGGAAGCCAATGGAGAGAAAAGACAACCGGGGTGATATGGGCACATTTTGGAGCATTAGGGAGGAGGCGGGTAACTGCATTTTGTAATAACTGGAGCTTGTGGAGGAGTGACTGATGTATTCCAGTGCAAAGGGCCTTCCAGTAGTCCAGTCTTCTGCTGATAAAAGCATGAATGGCTTTTTCAAAGCCCGCTCTGCAGAAATGGCTTAGGCTGGAAAAAAGGGATTTCATTTGTTTGTTAAATTTAAGGCTGCTGCACAGATTCTTCCAGCAGGAATGAGGGTGGGGGTGCTAAAACCGGGTGTACTCTGTAGTGCATCACAGCAAAAACCTGCTCTGTTTTGCTCACATTTAAATGCAGATATGTGTTACGGCTCAGACCACTTCTGCTGCTGCTTCCACGCCTCCGACGTCACCTCTTCGTTTCTGACGAGATGCACCATGGCGGCATTCACGTCCGCTTCCTAGAGGGCCAAAATGGTGGCCATTCCTTGGTCGCCCGCCTCGCCGGCGTCACCAGACTCGTCCCCGGTGGATTTGGGGACATTTGGGCCGACGACCCACCACCAGTTCGCACCTCCGCCCTCCCTTGACTCTTGTTCCTGTGTTTTTTGTGTTACGACCTGTGGGACATCTGGAAGCTGTCCATAAGGAGGGGGGTACTGTTACGGCTCAGACCCTTGCCAACGGTGCTCATCCGTCTGTGAGCGCACCTCAGAACACGCCAAGGGACGCGCTGTGCGCGTCTCTGCCCTGCAGCAGCCGCAACCGACAATCACCACACCTGCCTGTAATGAAGGACCTGCCTTCATAAGCCTGCACAACTTGGCATGCCAGCGCCAGAGTATAGCCTTCCGTACCTTCCCTGTAGCTTACACCCGAGTCACGCTGTGTGTCGTGTGCTTCCGGATCGTCCCTGTCTTCCTCGTGCTTCCTGGTTTTTGACTCCTCGCTCGCCTCGGACACTGACGACTCGCTCCTGCCTCTCCACCCCGCTTCCGGCCCTTGACTACCCTGCCTGTCTTGCCCTTGTCGGATTGCACCGCTTCTCTCAACACGCACCTCCAACACTTATGGTAAAATCCCTCCTGTTAAATCCTGCACATAGCCTTACACTATACACACCCTTTCGATCTCGTTCACACTCCATTTCCCTAGTTATATTATTGTATTATTATATATATATATATATGGTCTATATATATAAAAAAAATACATTTTTGGACATTACTGCCACCTGGCGTCAGTCTGCTGTCATCTCCCCCTGGTTAAACCTTAACAGTATGTGCAGAAACAATATTTTTCTGTAATTCCAATTATGATCGATCAATCAATCAATCAATCAATGTTTATTTATATAGCCCTAAATCGCAATTGTCTCAAAGGGCTTCAGAAGCCACAACAACATCATCTGTTCAGATCCCACATAAGAGCAAGGAAAAACTCACAGCCCTGTCAATGTGAATGACTATGAGAAACCCTGGAAAAGACCGCAGAGGCTACCACCCCCCCTTTCGGGGAGACCGGATGTAATGGACGTCGAGTGGGTCTAGCATAATATTGAATATGTCCAGTCCATAGTCGATCTAACATAATAGTGAGAGTCCAGTCCATAGTGGGGCCAGCAGGAGACCATCCTGAGTGGAGACCATCCCAAGCGGAGACAGGTCAGCAGCACAGAGATGTCCCCAACCGATGCACAGGTGAGCGGTCCACCCCTAGTCCTGACTCTGGACAGCCAGCACTTCAGCCATGGCCAACGGACCTATGCCCCCCCCCCCTTCCCCCACAAGGGGAGAGGGGGGAAGAGTAGAAAAAGAAAAGAAATGGCAGATCAACTGGTCTAAAAAGGGGGTCTATTTAAAGCAGGGGTAGGGAACCTATGGCTCTAGAGCCAGATGTGGCTCTTTTGATGACTGCATCTGGCTCTCAGATACATCTTAGCTGACATTGCTTAACACGGTAAGTAATGAATAATTCCGCCGGTAATCACAGTGTCAGAAATAACGTTCAGAACATAAAACATTCTCATGCATTTTAATGCATTCATCTGGTTTCTACCGCACATGTTCAAAAAGTCGCATTAATGGTTAGAAGTATTTTATTTATTGTTGGTTAGCTTCAGAATAACAATGTTATTAAAAAGAATAAGAGACTTATTATACTCTAAAAATGTTGGTCTTACTTAAAAATGCACGCATTTAGTCGTATCCAGTCTTACAAAAAATATTACATGGCTCTCACGGAAATACTTTTTAAAATATTTGGCTTGTATGGCGGGCTTCACGGTGGCAGAGGGGTTAGTGCGTCTGCCTCACAATACGAAGGTCCTGCAGTCCTGGGTTCAAATCCAGGCTCGGGATCTTTCTGTGTGGAGTTTGCATGTTCTCCCCGTGAATGCGTGGGTTCCCTCCGGGTACTCCGGCTTCCTCCCACTTCCAAAGACATGCACCTGGGGATAGGTTGATTGGCAACACTAAATTGGCCCTAGTGTGTGAATGTGAGTGTGAATGTTGTCTGTCTATCTGTGTTGGCCCTGCGATGAGGTGGCGACTTGTCCAGGGTGTACCCTGCCTTCCGCCCGATTGTAGCTGAGATAGGCGCCAGCGCCCCCCGCGACCCCGAAAGGGAATAAGCGGTAGAAAATGGATGGATGGATGGCTTGTATGGCTCTCTCAGCCAAAAAGGTTCCCGACCCCTGATTTAAAGGCTAGAGTATATAAATGATTTTAAGATGATAAATAAGCAATAACAACAGATTTAGTAAACGTAATATCGCAAATAATATTACTTTTATGTTGCTTACAGATTTGTCGTTGCTGGTTGTGTCATCACACTTTCAAACTGATGTTCTTCCCCTGTGGTTTCTGTCCACTGACCTGAGATGTTCTTATTGTAAGTGCAGCCCCATTTATCTGCCCTCGCTCTTAGTGAAGACCTACAGCACTTTATGGAAAATTGTAAACCAGAAATCAGTCCCTGTATCCCCTGCTTTTGTGATTTTTGTGGTTGCCATGGCGGCAGGGCAAATGATTGAACTGCCATGACATTTGCTGCAGCAAAGTGCTTTGTGCAGTCAGGAGAGCAGCAGTGACATTAAGGACAATACTGAGGATATACGACCAGTAATTCAGTCTATTTAATATGTTGACTCTGACGTGAAAGCATCTACGATTTGATCTCCTTATGAAGATCACCCCTTTCTGACAGACTGACAGTCTACATTCATTTTGTCGTTGGAAAAAAAACATATAAATAAAGTCATTTTCATCTAATTGAGTGAAATAAGTGTTGCCAGGCAAAACAGGGCTTAATACTTGGCATATAAACCTTTGTTGCCACTCCTTTTGTTGCCTTGGCCAGATAGTTTAGGTCATTGCCATGCTTGAAGACCCATGGAACCAAGTTCTTATCCAAGATTCGATGGTAAACAGTAGGGCTGTGAATCTTTGGGTGTCCCACGATTCGATTCAATATCGATTCTTGGGTCAAGAATCGATTCAAAAGCAAGATGTTTCCACCTCCATTTTTAACAGAAGGGAGTGTTGTTGGGGGGTAATATTTAGAATGTGCCTTCTTAAGCTGGGGGAACTCAGTTTTCAATCCATTACAGCAGAGTGCGTTACTAATTATTTACTGAGTGACCATGGTCGTAGATCCATTGAGATCATGAACAAGCTCCGCTTCTGTAATTCTGGGCTAATTTCTCCTTACCCCACGAGGTGAGATCTTTCATTAAGCTCAATAAGAAGTATGACATTTACTATATTTACTTTATACCTAATTATTCCATGTTTCCTTTCTCACCAAGATTCTTGCTGGCGGGACAGGACTATTTTGTGGGCCTTACAGTCACATGGCCGGTTTGTGAGTGTCAACATGGAATCGACTTCCACAATATCTGCTATCAATCACCAGCATAGTGGGCTTTAAGAGTAGACTAAAAGGAGAAGTATTGCGTAAAGAGATTATTCTAGATTGTACCTAATGTCATTACTGTTTTTATTGACTAATGAGTATTTTATTGATTATGGGATAAGCAGCAGAAAATGGATGGATCATACTTTTTCGTCACTTATTGTTTGTCTTTGGGACAATAGTGTGTATATTTTAGGCCATTGGTTTTTTGTTTTTGCAAAAGTGTATACAGTATATCTATTTTTATATTGCTATTTTTATCTTTGGTATGAAAATTATTATGTAACAAAGTTATTAGTATTTTTTGGTTCTTTGTTGTTGCTATTTTTGTATTATGACAATTTATTATTGGATCATGTTGTACTGCATTTTAATCTTTTGTTTTGTGGTTGTGTGATGTTTTTTGCCTGGACCCCCAGGAAGAATAGTCTCCACTGCGGTGTAGACTAATGGGGATCCTGAATAAACTAAACTAAACATTCTTTCTAGTTGGGAGAAGAACTGATACTTAAACTAGGGCTGCACAATTCATCCAATTTTATAATTATTTTGTTGTCAAATTTTCAGGTGGTATTATTAAATAAGTGCCGGTGTCTAGCAGGACCGATAATTAACGTTTCCGTTTTCTTAGCGTTAAGATGCAAAAAGTTACCGGACATCCATTGTTTAATTTCACGAACCCTTGTGTAATGGGTCCAGTGGACCGGGGCATCTTATATGTGATAGAAATGTTGGGGGGGTTGCACAGTCACTACAGAAAAAATATTATGTGAGTCATGTATTATTCTACGAGAAATGCCATATGTGTAGGATTTTTCCAGTCTGGCGCTGGTTAGTTCTAGCTTAACTGACTCCTCATCAGGGCTGACAGGCACTGTAATAGCCTGTGTACGAGCTTGTCAAGTGTGACTCAACCAGTAATCTATATTTCGGGATAGAGTGATGGCACCTCCAGAAAGAGAGCCAATTATCAATAAACATTAGTCCTGTTCTCTACAAAAACTAGGCCGCCACTTGTTAAGCGAGACTAATCTGCTTTACATATCATCATTGCCCCTCGCAGGCAGGGGGCCTGTGACAAGTACTCGATGTCGAGACATCTTTTTAGCGGGATTACAAGTTCTAGCTATGTTCCTCTTAGTAATCTCTGTCTCATATTAGTGTCATTGGAGCCGACGTTTACAACTATGTTCGCTTAGCTAGTGGTGCGATTAGCCTGTTGTTGGTGTTTACTAGGCCTGTTGCGAGTCAACTCCCTAAGATTAGCTTCAATGTCGAGAATACAATTAACTATGGCTGATTTACAAAGCTGTATGTTCCAGGGGATGAAGTCACCTATGACTAAGGTGTGGTGTACGGTAGACGGGGGCGTAGGACTAACTGAAGGACTGAATCTATTATGTGTATCCACCGGTTTACCGTGGATTGTAGGCTGCTTAGGGGATGCAACCAACTGAGCTAGTCAGTTGATAGCAAATGTGTCTGTCGTAACCCAAAGTTACTAGGTTGCTCTAACTGGCGGACACGGCCCTCAAGTAGAGCCAACCTATCCATGAGTAAGGTCAATCAATCAATCAATCAATGTTTATTTATATAGCCCCAAATCACAAATGTCTCAAAGGACTGCACAAATCATTACGACTACAACATCCTCGGAAGAACCCACAAAAGGGCAAGGAAAACTCACACCCAGTGGGCAGGGAGAATTCACATTCAGTGGGACGCCAGTGAAAATGCTGACTATGAGAAACCTTGGAGAGGACCTCAGATGTGGGCAACCCCCCCCCCTCTAGGGGACCGAAAGCAATGGATGTCGAGCGGGTCTAACATGATACTGTGAAAGTTCAATCCATAGTGGCTCCAAGACAGCAGTGAGAGTCCCGTCCACAGGAAACCATCTCAAGCGGATCAGCAGCGTAGAGATGTCCCCAACCGATACAGGCGAGCGGTCCATCCTGGGTCCCGACGAGCGGTCCATCCTGGGTCTCGACTCTGGACAGTCAGTACTTCATCCATGGTCATCGGACCGGACCCCCTCCACAAGGGAGGGGGGGACATAGGAGAAAGAAACGAAAAGAAGCGGCAGATCAACTGGTCTAAAAAGGAGGTCTATTTAAAGGCTAGAGTATACAAATGAGTTTTAAGGTGAGACTTAAATGCTTCTACTGAGGTAGCGTCTCGAACTGTTACCGAGAGGGCATTCCAGAGTACTGGAGCCCGAACGGAAAACGCTCCATAGCCCGCAGACTTTTTTTGGGCTCTAGGAATCACTAATAAGCCGGAGTCTTTTGAACGCAGATTTCTTGCCGGGACATATGGTACAATACAATCGGCAAGATAGGATGGAGCTAGACCGTGTAGTATTTTATACGTAAGTAGTAAAACCTTAAAGTCACATCTTAAGTGCACAGGAAGCCAGTGCAGGTGAGCCAGTACAGGCGTAATGTGATCAAACTTTCTTGGTCCACGAAAAACAGGGAAGCCACCTTACTTCTTTCACAGAGTCAAGTTTTTGCTGTCTTCAGAGTGCAGTATCTGGGACTAGTTTAGCTTTGTTAGTTTCGCAATATTATGCTAGATACACTCGACGTCTACTGCACTGGTCGCCCGAGGGTTTTTATCCAAAATACTGCATGATTTTGCAAGTATGTGTACTTCCCCTGTAGGAGCTGCTGTAGAACATTAGAATAAACATCTGCGCAAACTTTGATTGATTGATTAATGGATTGATCACAACTGTACTGTTTGGTTTTTCTTAGAAGACGTTTCACCTCTCATCCGAGTAGACTTCTACATGGTTCATGCTCATAGATGAGATAAGCATATTTTTAAATGTTACATAAAAAAATATTATCAAAAAATTAACATTCAACACACATACAACAATTATATCGTATTGGTTCAAAGGTGAACATTACCCATCACTAAACATAATGAATAATAAAGTACCAATGATTGTCACACACACACTAGGTGTGGTGAGATTATCCTCTGCAATCGACCCATCACCCTCACCCCCTGGGGAGTGAGGGGGGCAGTGAGTAGCAGCGGTGGCCGTGACCGGGTATCACTTTGGTGAGTTAACTCCCAATTCCAACCCTCGATCTTGAGTGCCAAGCAGGGAGGTAATGGGTCCCATTTTTATAGTCTCTGGTCTGACTCGGCCGGGGTTTGAATTCAAGACCTCCCGATCTCAGTGCGGAAACTCTTACCACGAGGCCAGTGAGCAGTCATGATTAATAATCATTATACCAATATTGATTTATTAAAACAAAACATTATTTTGACCATAAACCTGCAGCCCTACTTGTTAGTAATTGACAACCTTCATTTAATGTTTTTGTTTTCTAAATTTCAATGATATTCCGTATGTCTCAGTTAAAATAAACCTACCAAAAATGGACTCAGAGTGAAGTGAAGTGAATTATATTTATATAGCGCTTTTCTCTAGTGACTCAAAGCGCTTTACATAGTGAAACCCAATATCTAAGTTACATTTAAACCAGTGTGGGTGGCACTGGGAGCAGGTGGGTAAAGTGTCTTGCCCAAGGACACAACGGCAGTGACTAGGATGGCGGAAGCGGGAATCGAACCTGCAACCCTCAAGTTGCTGGCACGGCCACTCTACCAACCGAGCTATACCGCCCCAGAGTAATTCAATTGTTGGCCCTAAGCTCTGGAACACTCTGCCCCTCAATGTTCAAACTGCTTCCACAGTGGAGTGTTTTAAGTCTCGTCTTAAGACCCACTTTTATTCTTTGGCTTTTAACACTATGTGAGTTGTCTAGGTTTCCCTGCTTAGGCTGTTGCCCCCCGCGACCCGACCTTGGATAAGCGGAAGATGATGGATGGATGATGGATGGAGTTGTGTGGTCCTCTGTCCTCTGTTGTCCTCTGTGTTTTTTATACACTTTGATTTCTATTTTACTGTTTTAATTGATTTTAACCTTTAAAATAGTTTTTAATCATATTTTTTTTATATTGTTT
The DNA here is from genome assembly GCF_033978795.1 of Nerophis ophidion. Taxonomy (NCBI): domain Eukaryota; kingdom Metazoa; phylum Chordata; class Actinopteri; order Syngnathiformes; family Syngnathidae; genus Nerophis; species Nerophis ophidion. Next base: position 47,703,906 of record NC_084622.1, read on the forward strand.
TTTATATTGGTTTTATATTTATTTATTTTTTGTTTTTATTCAGTCATTGGTGGAGCATAATATTGTTTTATTAATATTGTTTTTAACATGGTTGTGCAGCACTTTGGAAACGTTATTGTTGTTTAAATGTGCTATATAAATAAAGTGGATTGGATTGGATTGTTGTCATGAAGTAGCCCTCCATAATCAGCAGGGAATCAAATATGTATTCATTTAATTGCCAGCAGAATATGAGTGTATCTACAAGCTCCCTTTGTCACTGATGCATCCATCCATCCATTTTGTACCACTTGTCCCTTATGTGGTGTTTACCACTAAATATGTGACATGGGTGAAATGGCTGAGCTTTTATGTGTTTTGACTTCTTGGACCTCATAGCTTTGGCACAAAACATTTTTGTGGTTGACTGAGAGGCGAGCGAAACAAATGCTTGTAGCAAAAGGTATCATTTTCACGGTTTTAGTTGTAGCTATGGTTGCCAATTTCCTGAAGAAAAAAAACACCTTTCAGGGAAAGTTGACCTAATTTGTTTGGGCTTTTTTTATTTGTGTGAAAGGAGTTTTATCCACAAAGGTAGAATGGATTAAGCAACTGGACTGTTTGTTTGTGAAAGATGTTTCACAGTTGCATCCAATCAACCTTTGTGGATTATTTGACCTGATGACTGACAAGCTACACAAACACATTGTTCTACAATCTGGCTTCAAGCAAAATCTAATTAAATATGCCGGGGGGTTTTTTTGTTGAGTAAAATGGAGACAGGGGAAACATATTGTTCAATAATATTTTTTGTGTGCAAAATAAA